>NC_037670.1:56788658-56801817 GCF_003255815.1 Theropithecus gelada | reverse complement strand
TGGGGGGGGGGGGGGGGTGTCTCATGTTGCCCAGGCTAGTCTCGAACTCCTGACCTCCAGTGATCCTCCTACTTTGGCCTCCCAAAGTACTGTACTAGGATTACAGGCATGAGCCACCACGCCTGACCTGTATATCTTTAAATATTTATTTATTTATTTATTTTTAGAGATGGGGAGTCTTACTCTGTTGCTGAGGCTGGCCTTGAACTCCTGGCCTCATGTGATCCTCCTACCTCAGCCTACCTAATAGCTGGGACTACAGGTTCAAGTCACCACACCCAGTTAAATACTTATTTGTTCTAATGTTTTGGTTATCTTCATTGGAAATTTCAATTGTGCATGTTGGCTGTCTTTGGTCTGTCTTCTATAGCTATATATATATATATATATATTTTTTTATATATATTTTTTTTTTTTTTTTTTTTTTCTTTTTTTTTTTTTTTGGAGATAGAGTCTCACTTTATCGCCCAGGCTGGAGTGCAGTGGTGCCATCTCAGCTCACTGCAACCTCCCCCTCCCAAGTTCAAGCAATTCTCTTGCCTCAGCCTCCCAAGTAGCTGGGATTACAGGTGTGCACCACCTCGCCTGGCTAATTTTTGTATCTTTTGTAGAGACAGGGTTGGTCTTGTTGGCCAGGCTGGTCTTGAACTCCCAACCTCAGGTGATCCACCCACCTTGGCCTCCCAAAGTGCTGGGATTACAAGCGTGAGCCACTGCACCTGGCCAACTATCATTTTTATCTCTAATTACATTTAATTCCTTTGGTTTATATTGTTTGCTTTTCTCATTTTTATCCATATTGGTTAGTATATTTTTCATAGTGTCCACTTTTATTTTTGCTCCTTTTAGCTTCATCTTCACTTCTGTGATGGTTATTTTACCTGTTTTTTGGAGATGGTGTCTCAGTATGTTTCCTAGGCTGGATTTGAACTCCTGGGCTCAAGTGATCCTCCTGCCTTAGCCTCCTGAGTAGTTGGCATTATAGGCACGTGCCACCATGCCCAGTGTGATAGTTATGTTTTTTCCTTCTACATCCTTTTTTTTTCCCTTTCGAGACAGGTTCCCATTCTGTCGCCCAAGCTGGAGTGCAGTGGCATGAACATGTCTCATGAACTGCATGAACTGCAGCCTCAACCTCCTGGGCTCAAGCTTTACTCCCACCTCAGCCTCCTGTGTAGCGGGGACCACAAGCACTTGTCACCATGCCTGGATGATTTTTTGATGTTTTGTAGAGACAGTGCTTCACTTTGTTGCCTATGCTGGTCTTGAACTCCTGGCCTCAAGCAATCCTTCTGCTTTGGCCTCCCAGACTGCTGAGATTACAGGTGCCTGGCTCCCTTCTGCTTCTTTCCTGGATTTTGTCAGTTTTGTCTTATTTTGTCATCTTTTCCATGAATCTCTATATTTGTATTTTTGTTTTTCCTTCTTGGAAATAATTCATTAAGTTTTTTTCAGACAGTTTTTTTTTGTTTGTTTGTTTTTGTTTTTTTTTGAGACAGAATCTCGCTCTGTTGCCCAGGCTGGAGTACAGGGATCTTGGCTTACTGTAACGTCCACCTCCCGGGTTCAAGCAATTCTCCTGCTTTAGCCTCCCAAGTAGCTGGGATTATAGGTGCACGACACCACACCCTGCTAATTTTTGTAGTTTTAGTAGCTGGGATTATAGGTGCACGACACCACACCCTGCTAATTTTTTTAGTTTTAGCAGAGGTTTCACCCTGTTGGCCAGGCTTGTCTGGAACTCCTGACCTCAGATGATCCACCGGCCTCAGCCTCCCAAAGTGCTGGGATTACAGGCATGAGCCACTGTGCCCCGCCCAGATTTTTTTTTTTTTTTTTTTTTTTTTGAGACGGAGTTTCGCTCAGTTGCCCAGGCTGGAGTGCAGTGGCCGGATCTCAGCTCACTGCAAGCTCCGCCTCCCGGATTTACGCCATTCTCCTGCCTCAGCCTCCCAAGTAGCTGGGACTACAGGCACCCGCCAGCTCGCCCGGCTAGTTTTTTGTATTTTTTAGTAGAGACGGGGTTCACTGTGTTAGCCAGGATGGTCTCAATCTCCTGACCTCGTGATCCGCCCGTCTCGGCCTCTCAAAGTGCTGGGATTACAGGCTTGAGCCACCGTGCCCGGCCTCAGATCTTTTTTTTTTTTGAGACAGAGTCTCGCTGTGTCGCCCAGGCTGGAGTGCAGTGGCACAATCTCAGCTGACTGCAACCTCTGCCTCCCAGTTCAAGCAGTTCTCCTGCCTCAGCCTCACGAGTAGCTGGGATTACAGGCGTGCACTACCACGCCGGACTAATTTTTGTATTTTTATTAGAGACAGTGTTTTGCCATGTTGCCCCAGCTAGTCTTGAACTTCTGGCCTCAAGTGATTTGTCTACCTCGGCCTCCCAAAGTGTTGGGATTGCAGGCATAAGCCACTGTGCCCAGCGCACTCACATGCTTCTGATGTCTCTCCATGTCCAAATTTTCTCTTCTTACAAGGACACCGGTCAGATTCGATTAGGGCTCACTCTGAAGACCTCATTTTAACATAATCACCTCTTTAAAGACATTGTCTCCAAGCCAGACTAGGTGGCTCACACCTGTAATCCCAGCACTTTGGGAGGTCGAGGCAGGCAGATCACAAGGTCAAGAGATCAAGATCATCCTGGCCAACATGGTGAAACCCCGTCTCTACTAAAAATACAAAAATTAGCTGGGCATAGTGGCAGGCACCTGTGGACCCAGCTATTCGGGAGGCTGAGGCAGGAGAATCGCTTGAATCCGGGAGTCAGAGGTTGCAGTGAGCTGAGATCGTGCCACTGCACTCCAGCCTGGGCCACAGAAAGATTCTGTCCCCCCCCCAAAAAAAAGAGAGAGTCTTGCTATGATAACCAGGCTGGTCTTGCATTCCCGGGCTCGAGCAGTCCTCTTGCCTTGGCCTCCCAAAGTGTTTGGATTACAGGTGTGAGTTTCCGTGCTGGCCAAAACAGAATGTTAGAGACACACATTGAATTTACTTGGAAGGCTGATTCTTTTCCCACGCCCTCCCTAGGAAGGTGAGCTGGGTGTTCGGACCTTAACCTTGGGTTACACCCCTTGGGCATCTTCACCCCTTGGGTTACAAGGGTTTCAACTCCCTTTCTGCTTGATTGAGCCTTGCCCTCTGTTCTTTTTATCCCTGCTCTGCTCTGCTTGTTTCAAACAACACGTTTGCACTGTGGCACGAACGGCTCATCTTCAGAGAGTCTATTTTTGCTGGTGTTTTCTGGGATCTGCATCTGCCTCTTCCCATGTAACTTTGGTAGCCCTTGTGCAGGTCTTGGAGTCTCCAGTGACTTTGTGTCTCCTAGTTTTGTTGAATATGGGATTTCTGCCTCATTCCCCCCTACCACCATATCTCCCTATCACTTTGCATAATTTCTAGGAGGAGGAAGGGGAAGATTCAGTCAAATATTGCCACAGTTCTTTTTTTTTTTTTTTTTTTTTTTTGAGACGGAGTCTCGCTCTGCCGCCCAGGCTGGAGTGCAGTGGCCGGATCTCAGCTCACTGCAAGCTCCACCTCCCGGGTTCACGCCATTCTCCTGCCTCAGCCTCCCGATAGCTGGGACTACAGGTGCCCGCCACCACGCCCAGCTAGTTTTTTGTATTTTTTGGTAGAGACGGGGTTTCACTGTGTTAGCCAGGATGGTCTCGATCTCCTGACCTCGTGATCCGCCTGTCTCGGCCTCCCAAAGTGCTGGGATTACAGGCTTGAGCCACCGCGCCCGGCCTGCCACAGTTCTTATACTGTAATCATATCACTTTGTAATATAAATTTCTCCCACTTTTTCCATTATAAAGATAGCTCACAACAAAATCCCAGCGCTTGAACCCAGAAGGCAGAGATTGTAGTGAGTTGAGATTGCACCACTGAACTCTAGCCTGGACAGTGACAGAGCCAGACCCTGTCTCAAAAATATAAACAAATGAATAATGTTTCCTTTTTTATATAGATATATAGATATAGATATATAACCATATACCATACCTGGATGTAGACACACATAGAGATTTCTTTGTTCAAAAATGGGGTCTCAAATGATATATATGTTCTGCAACTTCCTTTATTCATGTGACATATGGGCATATTTCCATGGCATGACTTATTTTGAATGACAATGTTTATATTAAATCACATTTCTTTTTTTTTTTTTTTTTTTTTGAGACGGAGTCTCACTCTGTCGCCCAGGCTGGAGTGCAGTGGCCGGATCTCAGCTCACTGCAAGCTCCGCCTCCCAGGTTCACGCCATTCTCCTGCCTCAGCCTCCAGAGTAGCTGGGACTACAGGCGCCCGCCACCTCGCCCGGCTAGTTTTTTGTATTTTTTAGTAGAGACGGGGTTTCACCGTGTTCGCCAGGATGGTCTCGATCTCCTGACCTTGTGATCCGCCCGTCTCGGCCTCCCAAAGTGCTGGGATTACAGGCTTGAGCCACCGTGCCCGGCCATTAAATCACATTTCAAACTGTGTTCACTGTGCTCTTTCAAGACATTTATATTATTTTAATGTATTGGTTTTTTTTTTTTTTTGAGACGGCGTCTTTCCCTGTTGCCAGGCTGGAGTGCAGTGGTGCAATCTTGGCTTACTGCAACCTCTGCTTCCTGGGTTCACACGATTCCCCTGCTTCGGCCTCCCGAGTAGGTGGGATTACAGGCACATGCCACCACGCCTGGCTAATTTTTTGTATTTTGGTAGAGATGGGGTTTCACCATGTTGGCCAGGATGGTGTCCATCTCCTGACATTGTGATCTGCTCTGCCTCGGCCTCCCAAAGTGCTGGGATGACAGGCGTGAACCACTGCGCCTGGCCGGCAGTGTATTGGTATTTAATGTATTGATAAGAAATATTACATTTATTAGCAAATATTTTATACACACAGATATAAAAAGCATCTGTATACCTACCATCCTACTTAAAGGAACATTATTGTTATAGTATCATTATTAACTCTACATACCTTTTCTCAGTCTCATTTCCTTTCTTACTTTCAGAAGTAACTACTGTCCTGAATTTTATGTTGTAAGTTATCATTTATGACATTAAATGATAGTCTCTTTTTAAAGTTTCCGGTGGCTATTGGAGTATCACAGTAACTAAGAATGTTCACAGTACTGCTGTGAAAATTCTTACATATATGTGGCTCCTCCAGTCATACAAGTGTCAGGTTTTTTTTTGTTTTTTTTTTTTGAGACGGAGTTTTGTTCTTGTTGCCCAGGCAGGTGTGCAATGGCATAATCCCGGGTCACCACAACCTCCGCCTCCCAGGTTCAAGCGATTCTCTTGCCTCAGCCTCCTGAGTAGCTAAGATTACAGGTATGCGCCACTACACCCAGCTAATTTTGTATTTTTAGAGGAGACAGGGTTTCTCCATGTTGGTCAGGCTGGTCTCAAATTCCTGACCTCAGGTGATCTGCCCGCCTCAGCTTCTCAAAGTACTGTGATTACAGGCATGAGCCACTGCACCCAGCCTCTTTTTTTTTTTTTTCCTTTTTTTGGGGGGTGGAGTCTCACTCTGTCACCCAGGCTGGAGTGCAGTGGCGTGATCTTAGCGCAGCCTCAACCTCCTAGGCTTAAGTCATCCTCCCACCTCAGCTACCCGAGTACTTGGGATTCGAGATGTGTGCCACCACGTCCAGCTAATTTTGTTTATTTTTTGTACAGATTAGTTCTCAATATGTTGCCCAGAGTGGTCTTGAACTCCTGGGCTCAAGGGATCCTCCCATCTAGGCCTCCCAAAGTGCTAGGATTAGAAGCATGAGGCACCACACCCAGCCAGCTTAATCATGCAAGTTTCTCCTGAGTGTCTTCCTCAGGTGGAATTGCTGGGTCGTAGAAATTGCTTGTGTTCAATGTTTTCTGTTTGTTTGTTTTTTAGATGGAGTCTCGCTCTGTCGCCCAGGCTGGAATGCAGGGGTGCAATCTTGGCTCACTGCAGCTCCGCCTCTTGGGTTCATGCCATTCTCCTGCCTCAGCCTCCCGAGTAGCTGGGACTACAGGCACCTACCATCACGCCCGGCTAATTTTTTTTTTTGTATTTTTAGTAGAGACGGGATTTTACCGTGTTAGCCAGGATGGTCTTGATCTCCTGACTTCGTGATCCGCCCACCTCAGCTTCCCAAAGTGCTGGGATTACAGGAGTAAGCCACTGTGCTCCGCCGCTTGTGTTCAATGTTACTGAATAACACCATATTGTTTCCGGAGGGCTTGTTTCAATTTACTATACTTTAGAAGGCTATTAGCACTGAATGACTTTTAAAAAGAGTACATGATTCTAACATAATTAGCCATTAGAAAATTTGTGGCTGGGCACGGTGGCTCACTCCTATAATCCCAGCACTTTGGGAGGCCAAGGCGAGTGAATCACCTGAGGCCAGGGGTTCAAGACCAGCCTGTCCAACATGGTGAAACCTCATCTGTACTAAAAATACAAAAATTAGCCGGGCATGGTGGTGCATGCTTGTAATCCCACCTACTTGGGAGGCTGAGGCAGGTGAATCGCTTGAACCCGGGAGGCAGAGGTTGCAGTGAGCTGAGATCACGCTGCTGCACTCCAGCCTGGGTGACAGAGAGAGACTCCATGTCAGGGAAAAAAAAAAAAAAAAATGTTAGCTTACAAAAATGTGATCTATAGAAAATCTTTCAGAGCCGGGTAAAGTGGATCACGCTTGGACTTGAGCCCAGGAGTTGGAGACTAATGAGACCCAGGCTCTACTAAACATAAAAAAAAACAGCCTTGTGTGGTGGCACACACCTGTGGTCCCACCTGCTCAGAAGGCTGAGGCAGGAGGATTGTTTGAGCCCAGGAGTTCGAAGCTTCAGTGAGCTATGATCATGCCACTGCACTCCAGCCTGGGTGACAGTGAGACCCTGTCTCAAAACAAAAAAAAAAAAGAAGAAAGAAAACCTTTAGGAACAGTAGTATGACCTGTATTACTTTTGACTAACCAATTGTGATTAAAACTTTGCAAAATAATTTGCTAATATTTTTATTATACCTTCATTATGCTGTATTGTATTTGGTTCTCACGTGCTATTATTCCAGTAATTATGCCTTCATTATGCTGTATTGTATTTGGTTCCCTTGTGCTATTATTCCAGTAAGAACCGCATTGAAGCTTTTTTTTTTTTTTTTTTTTTTTTTGTGTTTTTAGACAGAGTCTGGCTTTGTCACCCAGGCTAGAGTGCAGTGGTGTAATCTCGGTTCACTGCAACCTCTGCCTCCTGGGTTCAAGTGATTCTTCTGCCTCAGCCTCCCCAGTAGCTGAGATTACAGGTGCCCACCACCAGGCCTAGCTACTTTTTGTATTTTTAGTAGAGATGGGGTTTCATCATGTTGGCCAGGCTGGTCTCGAACTCGTGACCTCAGGTGATCCTCCCGCCTCGGCCTCCCAGAGTGCTGAGGTTACAGGCGTGAGCCACTCTGCCCAGCCTGATGAAGCATATTTTAATCTGTTTCACAGTTTTGCTTTCTCTGGCAAGATTACCTCCTGGTTGTTATATGTGACCACTCATTAGTGTCTTCTAGGCAACTATATATATTTTTAATGTGATGTGCTCTAGCAAAACAATGTCTACAATACAGCCATCTCATGCCCACAAGTATTAATACAGGTGTGAGTGTGAGGTTGATTCCAGGACCATGAAGAGGTGACAGATTTTAATTAATTAACTAATTTTTCAGAGACAAGGGCTTGCTCTGTTACCCAGGGTGGAGAACAGTGGCATGATCACAGCACACTGTAACCTTGAAATCCTGAGCTCAAATGATCCTCCCGCCTCAGCCTCCCAAGTAGCTGGGACTGTAAGCATGCACCACCACACCCAGCCAGATTTTAGTAAATATAAATATTTTATCTGAATTTTTTTTTTTTTTTTTTGAGACGGAGTCTCACTCTGTCGCCCAGGCTGGAGTGCAGTGGCCGGATCTCAGCTCACTGCAAGCTTCGCCTCCCGGGTTCACGCCATTCTCCTGCCTCAGCCTCCCGAGTAGCTGGGACTACAGGCGTCCACCACATCGCCCGGCTAGTTTTTTGTATTTTTTAGTAGAGACGGGGTTTCACCATGTTAGCCAGGATGATCTCGATCTCCTGACCTCATGATCCACCCGTCTCGGCCTCCCAAAGTGCTGGGATTACAGGCTTGAGCCACCGCGCCTGGCCTTACCTGAAATTTTTAAGAATATTTAATATTTTAAGGAATATTTAATGTTAAACATTTATGAAATACAAATAGCATAAATTAACTCTTCTAGCCTTCCACATTTACTTACTTGAGTTTCTTTTCCCCTCAAAATAAATTCTCAGTTACCACTTATACTTAGATACAAACATCTGGTGTTTAACATTTTGTTTCTTTTATTATGCTTTTGGTTTTTGTGTGTTTTTTTGAGATGGATTCTCATTCTGTTGCCCAGGCTGGAGTGCAGTGGCGTGATCTTACCTCACTGCAACCTCCGCCTCCCAGGTTCAAGCGATTCACCTGCCTCAGCCTCCCAAGTAGCTGGGATTACAGGCAGGTGCCACCATGGCAGGCTAATTTTTATATTTTTAGTAGAGACAGGGTTTCAAATTGTTGGCCAGGCTGGTCTTGAACTCCTGAGCTCAGGTGATCCACCCGCCTCGGCCTCCCAAAGTGCTGGGATTACAGGCGTGAGCCAATGTGCCCAGCCTATTATGCTTTTTAAAAAACTACAGCAGCCTGGGTGTGGTGGCTCATGCCTGTAATCCCAGCACTTTGGGAGGCTGAGGTGGGCAGATCATTTGAGGTCAGGAGTTTGAGACCAGCCTGGCCAACATGGTGAAACCCAGTCTCTACTAAAAACACAAAAACCAGCTGGGCATGGTGGCGTGCGCTTGTAATCCCATCTGCTGGGGAGGTTGAGGCAGGAGACTCACTTGAACCCAGGAGGCGGAGGTTGCAGTGAGCTGAGATCACACCACTGCACTCCAGCCTGGGAAACAGTGAGACTCAGCCTCGGGAAAAGAAAAAAATTGTGTTTTGGTGAGGAGGGTCCTATAGCTAAGGGCAGAGATGCTGTGACCAAGTGTCCCACCCCAGGGATTGCATCCTCTGTGTGGGTAAGCAACGTAGAGTGAGCCTGGAGTGCAGACTGTCAGCCTTTGAGGTTTCAGGTTGTGTTTTAGAGTGGACCTCGATGCCCAGCTCTAGGCAGCTAACTCTAGTGGTAAATGTTTGGGGGAAACACCCGTTATTTGTTGTAGTTACATGCAAGGAGCTGGGCAAGTGACACATGGAATTCATATATATATTTTTAAACCAGTCTTACTCTGTTGCTCAGGCTGTAGTGCAGTGGCACGATCGTGGCTCACTGCAACCTCCTTCCCCGGGGTTCAAGCAATTCTCCTGCCTCAGCCTCTCAAGTAGCCGGGACTACAGGCATGCATCACCATGCCCCGCTAATTTTGTATTTTTGCTCGAGACGGAGTTTTGCCATGCTGGCCAGGCTGGTCTGGAACGCCTGACCTCAGGTGATCCGCTTGCCTCAGCCTTCAAAAGTGCTGGGATTACAGGCTTGAGCCGCCGAGCCTGGCCAGAAAAATTTTAAAAAGAAATAGGCCGGGCGCGGTAGCTCACACCTGTAATCCCAAAATTTTGGGAGGCCGAGGAGGGAGGATCGCTTGAGCCCAGGAACGGGAGACCCCCCATCTCTATTTAAAAACATAAATAAAAATTAAAAATAAAATAAAAACAAGGTGCAAAGACTCATTTTGTTACTCATAGTTGCATTTTAATTGAGAATATAAGTAGTCTTGGCCGAGTGTGGTGGCTCACGCCTGTAATCCCAACACTTTGGGAGGCCGAGGTGGGCGGATCACGAGGTCATCTTGGCTAATACGGTGAAACCCCGTCTCTACTAAAAATACAAAAAATTAGCTGGGTGTGGTGGCGGGCGCCTGTAGTCCCAGCTACTTGGGAGGCTGAGGCAGGAGAATGCTGTGAACCCAGGAGGCGGAGCTTGCACTAAGCCGAGATCGTGCCACTGCACTCCAGCCCAGGCGACCGAGAGAGACTCCATCTCAAAAAAAAAAAAAAAAAAAAAGAAGAAAAAAAAAGAATATAAGTAGTCTTTGAAGTTCTTTTGGGACCTACAGTGCTGCAAGCGCATAATGCCAAACGTGGATTTCAAAAGAGGCCCCCCGACGGGGTTTTATTAATTGCAAAATCAGTGCAGCGGTCCCTTGCTTCCCTCACCTACCCTTAGATCCTAAGTGGTGGTGGCGGCAGCGCGGAGCAGCTTCTGAAGGTCCAGGAGCTTAAAGCGGAGGTGCCACGGGGCGCGGCTTTGCGGGAAACAGCAAAAGCTCACTCCGCACCGTGCACTTCTCGGAATACAGGCGCTGAGCCCCCGGAGGAGGAGAGGGCTGGTTCCGGGAGCCCCTCCCCTGGGGCGGGGCCAAAGCGTCCTCCCAGCCCGGCTTTGCAGAACAGAGATCTGGTGTCTCTAGTTTACAGAAGCACTTGCAGAACTCATCAGAAGCCACCCTGCTTATCAGCAGATTTCAAGAGAGCGTTCAGTGGAGGCCCTGAGTCTGCACAGTTCACCTCCCTGGGAACTGCTCGCCTGAGCATTGGAGCCGGCGCTGGCCCCCTGCAGCCTAAAGGAGCCCCGGAGGCCCAGGACACAGCGTGAGTCCTGGCTTGTGCTTTCCCTGCACCCAACTTTCTGATTTTGCCGACTTTCCTTTTCCTCTTCCAGGCTTCCTCTCTGAGTCTACATTTCTTCTTAATCGCATAGGCAGATCATCTCCTAGAATCTTCAGGCTTGCTTTTCATTGATTTATGTTTTGGGTAACTTCACTTGTCTAATCTTACAGCAGCCGCATGTTGCCAAACAGCATGAATGAATGATGCAATCCCTTGCACACAGGAGCACCCTCAGTGCAAGACTGGGGCAATCCCCAAACTCAGAGTTGAAGTGTCCGAGTTTGTCTTCTTTCCCATTAGAATTAGAATTTTAAAATAAGTACTTACCAGATACATTGTTATAACGATACAACGTCAAGTTGGGAATTAAATCATGTTTTCATTCATTAAATATATTTACTATATTTTATTTTCTTTTTTAATTTTTTTTTTTTTTTGACAGAGTCTCATTCTGTTGCCCAGGCTGGAGTGCAGTGGCGCGATCTCGGCTCACTCCAACCTCCGCCTACAGGGTTCAAAGGATTCTCCTGCCTCAGCCTCCCGAGTAGATGGGTGTGGGCCACTATGCCCAACTAATTTTTTAATTTTTGTATTTTTAGTAGAGACAGGGTTTCACCATGTTAGCCAGGCTGGTCTCAAACTCCTGGCCTCAAGCGATCCACCTGCCTCCACCTCCCAAAGAGCTGGGATTACAAGCATGACCACTGTACCTGGCTACTATATTTTCTTTATGTATGATTTGCATATTATTACTTTTTAAATATTTGATGACTGATATTGGAATGAGGATCAGGGAGGAAAATAATAAAATCCAAGATTTCTGTATTACAGTGCCAAGTAGGTTTTCAATATCATGACCATAGCCCTGTCACTATCATGTTGGTGAAACAAAGTAGTCAGGACTTTTAAAATTTTCAAATGATTTAATATATGCCTTCCTTTCCTTCCTTCTTTTCTTTCTTTCTTTTTTTTTTTTTTTTAAGAGACAGGGTCTCACTTGGTCACCCAGGCTAGAGTGTAGCGGTGCAATCATAGCTCACTGGAATCTCAAACTCCTGAGCTCAAGTGATCCTCCTGCCTCAGCCTCCCAAGTAGCTGGGACTACAAGTATGCACCACCATGCCTGGCTCATTTATTTTATTTTTTGTAGAGATGGCATTTCACTATGTTGCCCAGGCTGATCTGGAACTCCTGGGCTCAAGCGATCCTCCCTCCTCAGCCTCCCAAAGTGCTGGGATTATAGGTGTGAGTCCCCATGCCCAACCTTTTTTTTTTTTCTTTTTTCTTTTTTGAGATGGAGTCTTGCTCTGTCGCCCAGGCTAGAGTGCAGTGGTGAGATCTTGACTCACCACAAGCTCTGCCTCCTGGGTTCACGCCATTCTCCTGCCTCAGCCTCCCTAGTAGCTGGGACTACAGGTGCCTGGTACCAGGCCTGGCTAATTTTTTTTTGTATTTTTAGTAGAGACGGGGTTTCACCATGTTAGTCAGGATGGTCCCGATCTCCTGACCTTGTGATCCGCCCATCTCGGCCTCCCAAATGGTGCTGGGATTACAGGCGTGAGCCACCACGCCCGGCCTTTTTTATTTTTTAGAAAATCCTTGGACTAGAATTAGGGTTAAAGGGATCCTCAAGGTTGCCTAGAGCAGCCTCCCATGAGAGACTTTTTTAAAACCAGTGTTTTATTGATATATAATTAAATGCAGTAAAATGCACTCTTTAAGTGCACATTTTGATGAATTTTGATAAATTTATTCATGCTTGTAATTATCACCACAATAACATTTCCATCACCCATAAGTTTCCTAGGGCCTCTTTCCAGTCAGCCCCTTGTCCCAACTCCTAGCCCTACTGATCTGATCTTTGTCATTATAGCATTTGTATTTTCTAGTGTTTCTTCTTTTTTTTTTTCTTTTTTTTTTTTGAGACCAAGTCTCGCTCTGTCACCCAGGCTGGAGTGCAATGGTGCAATCTCAGCTCACTGCAACCTCTGCCTCCTGGGTTCAAGAGATCCTCCTGCCTCAACCTCCCGAGTAGCTGGGACTACAGGCGCCCGCCACCACGCCTGGATAATTTTTTTGTATTTTTAGTAGAGACGGGGTTTTACCATATTGGCCAGGCTGGTCTCAAACTCCTGACCTCGTGATCCACCCACCTTGGCCTCCCAAAGTGCTGGGATTACAGGCATGAGACACCGTGCCCGGCCTCTAGTGTTTCATATAACTGAAACCATACAGTATGTGCTCTTGTGTCTGGCTCCTTTCCATCAGTATAATTATTTATTTGTTTATTTATTTTGAGACAGAATTTTGCTCTTGTTGCCCAGGCTGGAGTGCAGTGGCGCGATCTCAGCTCACTGCAACCTCCGCCTTCAGGGTTCACCAATTCTCCTGCCTCAGTCTCCCTGGTAGCTGGGATTACCAGCATGGTGGCCCAGCTAATTTCGTTTTTTTTTTTTTTTTTTTTTTTTTTTTTTTT
>NC_037670.1:56787098-56788454 GCF_003255815.1 Theropithecus gelada | reverse complement strand
CCACCACGCCCGGCTAGTTTTTTGTATTTTTAGTAGAGACGGGGTTTCACCATGTTAGCCAGGATGGTCTCGATCTCCTGACCTCGTGATCCGCCCGCCTCGGCCTCCCAAAGTGCTGGGATTACAGGCTTGAGCCACCGCGCCCGGCCTTTTTTTTCTTTTTTCTTTTTTGAGATGGAGTCTTGCTCTGTCGCCCAGGCTAGAGTGCAGTGGTGAGATCTTGACTCACCACAAGCTCTGCCTCCTGGGTTCACGCCATTCTCCTGCCTCAGCCTCCCTAGTAGCTGGGACTACAGGTGCCTGGTACCAGGCCTGGCTAATTTTTTTTTGTATTTTTAGTAGAGACGGGGTTTCACCATGTTAGTCAGGATGGTCCCGATCTCCTGACCTTGTGATCCGCCCATCTCGGCCTCCCAAATGGTGCTGGGATTACAGGCGTGAGCCACCACGCCCGGCCTTTTTTATTTTTTAGAAAATCCTTGGACTAGAATTAGGGTTAAAGGGATCCTCAAGGTTGCCTAGAGCAGCCTCCCATGAGAGACTTTTTTAAAACCAGTGTTTTATTGATATATAATTAAATGCAGTAAAATGCACTCTTTAAGTGCACATTTTGATGAATTTTGATAAATTTATTCATGCTTGTAATTATCACCACAATAACATTTCCATCACCCATAAGTTTCCTAGGGCCTCTTTCCAGTCAGCCCCTTGTCCCAACTCCTAGCCCTACTGATCTGATCTTTGTCATTATAGCATTTGTATTTTCTAGTGTTTCTTCTTTTTTTTTTTCTTTTTTTTTTTTGAGACCAAGTCTCGCTCTGTCACCCAGGCTGGAGTGCAATGGTGCAATCTCAGCTCACTGCAACCTCTGCCTCCTGGGTTCAAGAGATCCTCCTGCCTCAACCTCCCGAGTAGCTGGGACTACAGGCGCCCGCCACCACGCCTGGATAATTTTTTTGTATTTTTAGTAGAGACGGGGTTTTACCATATTGGCCAGGCTGGTCTCAAACTCCTGACCTCGTGATCCACCCACCTTGGCCTCCCAAAGTGCTGGGATTACAGGCATGAGACACCGTGCCCGGCCTCTAGTGTTTCATATAACTGAAACCATACAGTATGTGCTCTTGTGTCTGGCTCCTTTCCATCAGTATAATTATTTATTTGTTTATTTATTTTGAGACAGAATTTTGCTCTTGTTGCCCAGGCTGGAGTGCAGTGGCGCGATCTCAGCTCACTGCAACCTCCGCCTTCAGGGTTCACCAATTCTCCTGCCTCAGTCTCCCTGGTAGCTGGGATTACCAGCATGGTGGCCCAGCTAATTTCGTTTTTTTTTTTTTTTTTTTTTTTTTTTTTTTT